>NW_027195303.1:0-45000 GCF_038502225.1 Cherax quadricarinatus
GCAAGAATAGCTGTAGCAACAAGAGCAGCAGGAATATTAGCAGTAGCAGCTACGAGAATAGAAGCAACAGCAGCAGTACTTCTAGCAAAATGAACAGCAGCAAGAACAGCAGTATAAGCAGCAACAAGAACAGCAATACAAACAGCAACAAGAACAGCAGTATAAACAGCAACAAGAACAGCAGTACAAGCAGCAACAAGAACAGCAGTACAAGCAGCAACAAGAACAGCAGTACAAGCAGCAACAAGAACAGCAATACAAGCAGCAACAAGAACAGCAGTACAAGCAGCAACAAGAACAGCAGCTCAAACAGCAAAAAGAACAGCATCACAAACAGCAAAAAGAACAGCAGTACAAGCAGCAACAAGAACAGCAGTACAAGCAGCAACAAGAACAGCAGTACAAGCATCATCGAGGACTGCAATACTAGCAACAAGATGTACAATACTATCAGCAACAAGAACAGTAGTAAGAACAGCAGTACTAGCAATAACAGCAGTACTAGCAGCAACAAGACAAGAAAAAGCAGCAGCTTTAACAGAGTTAGGAACAAGAGCAGCAGCAACAAGAACAACGGTAGTAGAAGCAACAAGAACAGCAGTAATAGTAGCAACAAGAACAGCAGTAATAGTAGCAACAAGAACAGCAGTGCTGGTAGCAACAAGAACAGTAGTACTAGTAGCAACAAGAACAGTAGTACTAGTAGCAACAAGAACAGCAGTGCTGGTAGCAACAAGAACAGTAGTACTAGTAGCAACAAGAACAGTAGTACTAGTAGCAACAAGAACAGTAGTACTAGTAGCAACAAGAACAGTAGTACTAGTAGCAACAAGAACAGTAGTACTAGTAGCAACAAGAACAGTAGTACTAGTAGCAACAAGAACAGCAGTGCTGGTAGCAACAAGAACAGCAGTGCTGGTAGCAACAAGAACAGTAGTACTAGTAGCAACAAGAACAGTAGTACTAGTAGCAACAAGAACAGTAGTACTAGTACAACAAGAACAGCAGTGCTGGTAGCAACAAGAACAGTAGTACTAGTAGCAACAAGAACAGTAGTACTAGTAGCAACAAGAACAGTAATAGCATCAAGAACAGTAGTTCTAGTAGCAACAAGAACACTAGTACTAGTAGCAACAAAAACAATAGCACCAGTAGCAACTAGAAAAGTAGCAGCAACATTAGCAATAACAAAAGTAGCAGCAACATTAACAATAACAAAAGTAGCAGCAACATTAACAATAACAAAAGTAGCAGCAACATTAACAATAACAAAAGTAGCAGCAACATTAACAATAACAAAAGTAGCAGCAACCTTAACAATAACAAAAGTAGCAGCAACATTAACAATAACAAAAGTAGCAGCAACATTAACAATAACAAAAGTAGCAGCAACCTTAACAATAACAAAAGTAGCAGCAACATTAACAATAACAAAAGTAGCAGCAATATTAACAATAACAAAAGTAGCAGCAATATTAACAATAACAAAAGTAGCAGCAACATTAACAATAACAAAAGTAGCAGCAACATTAACAATAACAAAAGTAGCAGCAACATTAACAATAACAAAAGTAGCAGCAACATTAACAATAACAAAAGTAGCAGCAACATTAACAATAACAAAAGTAGCAGCAACATTAACAATAACAAAAGTAGCAGCAACATTAACAATAACAAAAGTAGCAGCAACATTAACAATAACAAAAGTAGACTCAGAAACAAGAACAGTAAACATTATATTATAATCATGGGGGAGCGCTAAACCCGTAGGATTATACAGCGCATGTGGGGGGATGGAAGGTATTCAAGCTCAATTCAGGGAACCGGAGCACAGATCCAATTCCCTAGATCAAGAGCCCCTTACCAACGTCAAGGAACCTCCCTCGAGGGGACCTGTAAGAACAGCAGTGCTGGCAGCAGCAACAGCAGTGCTGGCAGCAGCAACAGCAGTGCTGGCAGCAGCAACAGCAGTGCTGGCAGCAGCAACAGCAGTGCTGGCAGCAGCAACAGCAGTGCTGGCAGTAGCAACAGCAGTGCTGGCAGTAGCAATAGCAGTGCTGGCAGCAGCAACAGCAGTGCTGGCAGTAGCAACAGCAGTGCTGGCAGTAGCAATAGCAGTGCTGGCAGCAGCAACAGCAGTGCTGGCAGCAGCAACAGCAGTGCTGGCAGTAGCAACAGCAGTGCTGGCAGTAGCAACAGCAGTGCTGGCAGCAGCAACAACAGTGCTGGCAGTAGCAACAGCAGTGCTGGCAGCAGCAACAGCAGTGCTGGCAGTAGCAACAGCAGTGCTGGCAGCAGCAACAGCAGTGCTGGCAGTAGCAACAGCAGTGCTGGCAGTAGCAACAGCAGTGCTGGCAGCAGCAACAGCAGTGCTGGCAGCAGCAACAGCAGTGCTGGCAGCAGCAACAGCAGTGCTGGCAGCAGCAACAGCAGTGCTGGCAGCAGCAACAGCAGTGCTGGCAGCAGCGCTCAAAAACCACATTATCAATGCTAACATGAACAATAGGACAAGTAACAAAAGAAAAGCAACACTAGAAGTACTAGAAATAGCAGTATCATAAACAATAGAAACATCAGCAGAGACAGTACGGGCAGGATTACTATCATCATCGTGGTGCTAATAACAGAAACAAGAGAAGAAAAAGTCAGCAGCAGAAGCATCAGCGTCAGCATCATTAGCATCAACATTAGCAGCATGAGGAAAATATTTTTGTATTGTTATTATTAACTTCTCGGAGGGTAAGAAAAAACACTAACCAGTGTATTTTTCTCCCCTCTTTCGATAAGAAATTTTTTCCAAATTTTATATAAAAACGGAACGATAAACAGAAGGATAAATATTACCTTTACTTTTCCATGATGGAAATCGACACACTATTTTTTTTATTATGTCAAAGTACTCCGATTTTTCTTCAAAAAGTAATCGCAAATCTCCCATATTTTTCATTCTGTGCTAAAAAAAAAAAAACGTGCTATATTTTTTTTCCACGAGATAAACGATGTCCTATTTTACCTTTTACATAATAAAACTGTACCATTTTTTTTCCTCCGAGGATAATACTGTTGAATATTTCTTGTCGGAGAGCAAGAACGCCATGCAGACTTTCAGTTTTTTGCAGTTTTTCCTGCTGCTCCCCAAGTCTCTCTCACAATATCTCATCCCCAGTAAGGAAGACAATATCACGAGCTCCATTAATCACAAAGGGACTAATAGACAGCCCACGATCCTCTCTTACTGAATTAGTGGAGGAAGGGTGAATGGGGAGGGAGGTAGGGAGGGAGGGGAAATAGTTGTGAAAGAGCGGGCTTCTGCAGGGAACCAATATATTCTCAACGTCTATGTTTCCGTGGAGTCACGTCCTAGTGTGATACCTCAACCAGCTTCACACAAGAGTATAGATGAGCTCTTGAAAAGATAGGATGGTTTTTTCCAGCTTGAGTTACAGTAATGTTGACTCGACTGACAGCCAGTCCACTACCCACTCCTGCGCCCCTTTGTGACTGTCTCACCCTGCCCTCTACTCACTGATTCCAAAGAATTTGCTCCATGCTACCTACCCACGATAAAATAACCCTACCACCCATTCCTGTGTGTGGCCACCGTATGTACCTACTCATACCACCATCACTATCTGCGCCCACACAACTCGCAGCACATTTTGCTTTCTCAACCCACCAACGTAAGTGTCGACTAGTTGCCTATCACCACAAAGTCTTGTTGCAGAATTGTAAAGAGATGTTCCGCAATAATCATCGATCTGCCAGACTAAAGTATGTTAGCTACCTGTATGTCGTGGCATCACATCACATAGGAAATATAAAAAATGTCCAGACTACTTTGAAACTTCAGGCCAGAGAGTTCAAGATGTGTTTGTGTGACTGTGTGGTCACCTGCTACAACTCCTAGCCATATCATATTTCAACTGTTGGGGAAAGAAGGCGGTTAATTAGTAATGGTCGAGAAATGAGACTTCTTGCCATGAAGATCTGCGGATGACTAGTACCTTGAAAGAATGCCAACATTTGTGCCAATTTCGAACATGATTACAGTCCCGCCCTACGTGATTGGGCCCAATAGATTAATTAACGAGAGTAGAAGAATTAAATGCTGGCGCCCAATTTGGTTTAAACTGAAGTAGTTGAGTCGTCAAAGAGGATCGGGGGTCTGAAAATCATCCTCCGGCAAATTCAAGGATTAGGGAATCTCTAATTATTATACGATTTCTTTTAATACTTTTTCCCTTTAACTATTTTTTCTTCCTAAATCGTCATAAATGAGGTTTATGTGAATTGAAAATTTTTGTCTTCTTGAAATTTCTGTCCCCCCATTTCAACTCAATTTAAGTCATTCATTACGTGGTACTGAAGGGATAGAGTGAATTTTAGGAGATTCTACTGTGACTTGTAATTCACTGATCACTTTCTCCCACGTACTGTGCACGGACCGTGAACGTGTTATTTATTACTGTAATCATGGGGGAGCGCTAAACTCGTAGGATTATACAGCGCATGTGAGGGGGGGGGGGAGATGGAAGGTATTCAGACTCAATTCAGTGAACCGAAGCACAGATCCAATTTCCTAGATCAAGAGCCCCTCGCCAGCATCAAGGAACCTCCCTTAAGGGGTTCACCGTGAAGTTAGAATAATATTAAATTTAAATTACAAGGAATATTCGTTACTCGTCGGAATCGCATCACTCCGACGGGTTTAGCGCTTTTTCGGGAATAAAACAAAATAAAGGAAATTTGTTACTGATAATAAAAAGCTAGAAGACTACTGCTTCATTATTGGATTTCGTTAGTGTTCGAACACGACCTTAAAAACTGAATAATTATGTTGTCCAGCACACAGTACAGAATACTTTACCTCCACTCCGAGGTTACATCATCAGCGACGTCAGCAACAACGTCGGTAGAAACGTCTGCACCTACGTCGACCGCTAAGTGTGCACTGAATTTCAAGGCGGATACAAAAACTTTCTTTCTAGCATCTAACGTACGTCTAATAACGAATATTTTAAACTTACGTTCATCTTAAATGCCACTTCACCCGCTGTAAGTTTCTTTTAAATCCACAAAACACCGAGATCGTTCACGTCACCAACACCGTTGAAAGAACATCAACAACTAACCATACCCCGGCCGGGATTGAACCCGCTGTCTGAGAGTCTCAAATCTCCAGCCCGTCGCGTTAGCCACTAGACCAGCTAGCCACAATAAGATTCGTCCAACTAGGTATATTTCTACACCATAGGAAGGTTAGCACAGGCACCACTGTGACCACAAATGCAAGTTTTTACAGACGAATCTCCAGCTAGCGTGGCCGTGACGAACTCTAGCTCAAGTCCCTTCACTGCCGTCAACATGACTCACGAAATCGTAATGACACGATTGCAAACAAACCATACCCCGGCCGGGATTGAACCCGCGGTCAGAGAGTCTCAAAACTCCAGCCCGTCGCGTTAGCCACTAGACCAGCTAGCCACAATAAGATTCGTCCAACTAGGTATATTTCTACACCATAGGATAGTTAGCACAGGCACCACTGTGACCACAAATGCAACAACTAACTTGGTGATGTATATTTTCCCGTCTGGTATTCGTGACCTTCCCTGAACTGCCCAGCCACAAACCTTCTGGGACAATCAAAAGCCTAGACTGACGTGTGGGACCAATCAAAACTTAAGAATTACCTGTAACTGCCCCAAGACGCTTGCTAGCCCTTCCTCACTTGTTTACGTGTGAGTGAGAATACAGTCTCCACACAAACCATGACGGACAATTTAAATATATACGAAAGTATTTCTTTCGGTCACAAGATATGTATTCGGCAAAGTGTATATATCTTAGAAGATATACACAATATATTTTTAGCCCTCTTTTAGGGATTAATGTGTTTTTGGCAGGTGCTGTGCACGTGACATGCTGTCTCAGTGTTGTCTTAGTCAGATTAGTCGATTAAAATGAATCGACGAGGTGTATATATAAAATAATATGTCTCTAATTTTATATGTACTGAGAGATTTTACATATATATATATATATATATATATATATATATATATATATATATATATATATATATATATATATATATATATATATATATATATATATATATATATATATATATATATATATATATATATATATATATGCTGTGCTGAATAGGTAAAACTTCAGCTCCTCAACTTGACGATATCCTATTTGCCCAAATGATTTCGCTCAACTCATGCTGACAAATTCCAAGTGCATGAAAACCAGCATGTGTGATGGAATGTCATAGAAACAACAATATTTTGTTTCTGCTATTTAACTCTTAACATGAAATTTGGTAGCATCACCTTCCTGGCGGATCCAGATTTGCTAATTCAAAAAGAAATGTAAACTAGACGTCTACTACATCCTCATTCTTATTACCATCCTTCCCCCTCCCCCACAACTTCGGCTACAACTCTCACCTGTAAATACTGCTTCCATCTTCACCAACCCTCCCCACTCCCGCCCAACCCCCACCCCCCCCTACCACCCCACCCCCCACTCCCACCCACACCCCACTCCCACCACCTCGTAGCAGCCCAAGTTGCGCTGGAAGACAAATTTTGAACTTTCTGTAGGCGATGAATACTTAGTAAGAAGACAAGAAAGAACAAACATTGAACACTCCTGCTGGCCCATACCAGTCAGGTCCAACTCTCCTACTTGTCTAACCTATTTTTAAAGTTACTCAAGGTTTTCGTTTTAAAGATGCTAGTCGGGAGTTTGTTTCTCTCATCCATAATACTGTTATCAAACCATTTCTTTCTTATATCTTTTTATTGGAGACAAAGAACTTTGTCCTTGGAGGCAAAGAGGGGAATGTATAAGAGTATAGTTTTACCAACGCTCTTATATGGGTGTGAAGCATGGGTGATGAATGTTGCAGCGAGGAGAAGGCTGGAGGCAGTGGAGATGTCATGTCTGAGGGCAATGTGTGGTGTGAATATAATGCAGAGAATTCGTAGTTTGGAAGTTAGGAGGAGGTGCGGGATTACCAAAACTGTTGTCCAGAGGGCTGAGGAAGGGTTGTTGAGGTGGTTCGGACATGTAGAGAGAATGGAGCGAAACAGAATGACTTCAAGAGTAGGGGTAGGGGTCGGCCTAGGAAAGGTTGGAGGGAGGGGGTAAAGGAGGTTTTGTGTGCGAGGGGCTTGGACTTCCAGCAGGCATGCGTGAGCGTGTTTGATAGGAGTGAATGGAGACATATGGTTTTTAATACTTGACGTGCTGTTGGAGTGTGAGCAAAGTAACATTTATGAAGGGATTCAGGGAAACCGGCAGGCCGGACTTGAGTCCTGGAGATGGGAAGTACAGTGCCTGCACTCTGAAGGAGGGGTGTTAATGTTGCAGTTTAAAAACTGTAGTGTAAAGCACCCTTCTGGCAAGACAGTGATGGAGTGAATGATGGTGAAAGTTTTTCTTTTTCGGGCCACCCTGCCTTGGTGGGAATCGGCCAGTGTGTTAATAAAAAAATAATAATCTTTTTATTGTATTTTTTTTAATCTGAGCCCATTTCTGTGAATACTGTCTTTATTAGATATTTTTAGTACGTTATTTCCATTTATTAATTTCTTCAATTAACATACCTTAAACATATTCCCTCTAATTCCACGTATTCCCTGAGAGTGCAGATTTAATGCCCTCAGTCTGTCTTCGTAAGAAAGATTTCTGATACATGGGAACAACTTTGTCATTCTTCTCTGTATGTTTTGTAGCGCATTTATGTCCATTCCGTAATATGGTAACCAGAACTGCGCAAAATGATCTGAGGCCTTACCCAGGATATATTAAGCTGAAATATAACCTGAGGACTTCTCTTATTTATACTTCTTGATATGAAGCCAAGAATTCTGTTAGCTTTATTGTGAACAGTAATGTTGTATTGGCTTTAGATTACTGCTGACCGGAACTCCTAAATATTTTTCGCTTTCAGAGTGATTGAGATCTGCATTATTCTCAGGCTTAGAGCCTTACATTTGTCACTTCTGTCATTTCTCCGACCACTGTATCAACTTATCCAAATGTTCCTGGAGCGCTGTGTCCCTATCAGAATTAATCGGACACCTTATTTTAGAGTCTTGCAAATTTGCTTATGTCGCTATTTATTCACTCATCTATGTCCTTCATGTATACTGTGGAACACTGCAGGTGAAACGTCCCTATTCTGATTTCTTCCCATTTATGCAAACTCTCTGTTGCCTATCTGTCAACCACGCCTCTATCCAGGAAAAAATTCTTCTCCTATTCCGTGTGCCTCTACTTTCTTACACAGTCTCTGATGTGGAACTCTATCATAGTTTTTATTAAAGTCCATATACACACTCATATTTATTACCATTATCCACGACCTAAAATACCATATTGAAAACAGCTAGTAAATTCGAAAGGCAGGAACTCCTCTATGTAAAAGTGCGTCTAGAATCACTGATCAATTAATGTGTTTCGATATGGCTTCGAATAGCATCGAGAATTAAGTCCATCAAATTTCCCACAATGGAGGTTAGGTTAATTGGTCTATAATTCGAAGTTAACGATCTGTCTCCAGCTTTGTAAGTACGCAACACAATAGTTATGTTTTCATTTACCCGGCAATATACCAGTTTTAAGTGACATGTTGAAACAAATTGTTAATGGTTTGGTAAGTACCTCGTTACGTTCGTTTATAACTCTTGAGAACAGCTCATCAAGCACAGGTGATTTGTTTACTTTTAATCTGTCTAGTCGTTTGGGAACCATGTCACTAGTAACCTTGATAGTACCTAACTTATTTTCTTCCTGATTCGTATATTTTATTTCTGGAATTTCACTAGTGTCTTCTTTAGTAAAAACTGTGAGGAAATATTTGTTGATTGTCTACAT
The DNA here is from genome assembly GCF_038502225.1 of Cherax quadricarinatus. Classification (NCBI taxonomy): domain Eukaryota; kingdom Metazoa; phylum Arthropoda; class Malacostraca; order Decapoda; family Parastacidae; genus Cherax; species Cherax quadricarinatus. The sequence continues at coordinate 8,899 of NW_027195303.1, forward strand.
TTCTTTGATACTGACAATCAGCTGACTAAAGAAATGTTTAAATGGGCCTATCATCTCCCTAATCTTATTCTTATATAACAGAAAGAAACCTTTTACGTTGGTCTTCGATTCTATTGCGACTTTAATTTCATGATCTCTTGTGGCTTTTCTTATTCCATTCTTGATTTCTCTCTTAAACTGAATATATTGTTTCCTTAAGTGTCTCTCAACTCTTTTGATTCGCCCGTATATGCTTCTTTTTTTTGACCTTTAAGAAGTTTTAATTTATTTTCTTTTTAAATTTCTGTCATTTATTTGATCTAATTTTCATATTTGGAACAAATGTTACCTGAGCAGTTTGAACTATAGTTTGAATACTGTCATACTGCCAACTATCTACTGTCATACTGCCAACTATCTCCACCTACCTATTCCACAAGATAATTGTCAAGTCACATCAGATCCTCAACTCCACGAAAATCAGGAAACTCTGATTTAATAGTAGTTATTAAGGTAATTTCATTATATATATTTAAACTGAGTAGTGATCCCTTTCCCCAAGCTCTTCATTATATTCTTCAATATTCTTATTAATCTTCTGTAGTTGGCTCTGTCGCAATCTGTTTTTACAGTCAGTCCTGGACTGTATTAAGAAAGTCACTAGTCTCAAGATTTAATGTTAAATTGCCCCAGTCAATTTGTCTAAAATTAAAATCTCCCATCAACACATCTTCGTATTTACATGCTTAGTAATTTCGTCCCATAGAAGGTAAATAAAAAAAAACTATTATTTCCGTAATGTTTCTTACGTAGTTTAAAACTGTGTTATTCATGATCTTTCTATTCGCGATTCAAGAAGTCCTTTTTTACTTGCCTTTTCATGCCCTCTTTATGAGTTCAAAAAACCATATCTCCTCCCGTCTTTCAATTATGGCATTTCCTGTTTCTTAAAATTTCTTCGTAACTCATCTATAACAATCTGGACATTATCGAGTTACAATTGGAGGAGTTTTTCTAAAATCTGATATCCATATTTTATATTATATATCATACCGAAGGACAATTGTAATGTATTTTAAATTTCTGTAACCCCGTGACTAATATATTCTGACAACGTTTATGGAAACTAAAAATTTGAAGTAGTTATAGTTTGTTCTCGACAAAATATTAGAGAAACTTTTTCCATTCGGAACTAGCGGACGGTGAATACATAATGTGAACGAGGTAAGAAGATTGTTAAGGACGGAGTTTAGGAAGGAGGAAACGGAGATTAAGTAGTAGAAAGAACACGCAGAAGTGAGAGCGAGAGAGAGAGAGAGAGAGAGAGAGAGAGGTGTATGTGTGTGTGTGCTTGGGCCATTGTTATGGAATGTCTACTTCAATGACCTTCATCTCGTCCCAGAATCCCATGCATATGCACACGACTGTACTCTGACATTTATTTATCTAAGAGAAAAAATGCCAGCTGCTCTAAGCTACATCAATCACCAGCTAAGAGCTATATCAGCTTGCGGAAATCAATGAAAAGTAACATTTGCACTTTAGAAAACACAAATGATGGTCTTTAGGCACCATGATCGTAATGCCGGAGCAGCAGTATGAATGGGAGAGTGTTGGTACCTGGGGAAGAAGCTGATATCCTTGGGGTGAAATTTGACTCCACACTGACCATGAAGGACCACGTTGCTAATCTTGCAAACAAGGCAGCCAGGAAGCTTACAGCACTTCGATGTATCTCGCATCTGCTTGACAGTAGGGGTTGCAAGATTCTGTATGTGGCAAAAGCACACACACACCTTGAGTATGCTCCACTTTATTAGTCTGTCTGCCCCCTCCCCCACACTCTCATCTGCAACTACTTGACAGAGTAGAGAACAGAGCAAGACGTCTCATTTCTGGCCTGGACCTATCCTGGCTAGATCTGTCATTTCACTCGTTCCTTTGTAGGTGCGCCACCTCTCTTCTCCTGATAATCTTCTCCATGACTTTGCCTACTACACATGTTAGTGACACTGGTCTGTAGTTTAGTGCTTCATGTTTGTCTTCTTTTTTAAAAACTGGGACTACATTTGCTGTCTTCCTTACCTCAGGTAGTCGCCCTGTTTCGATAGATGTGTTCAAGATTGTTGTTAGTGGTACGCATAGCACCTATGCTCCCTCTCTCAGGACCCATAGAGAAATGTCCGGCCCCTTTCTGGAGGCCCTTCCGTCTCCACTGTGAACACTTTGAATCTCATGTTGAGCTCCTCACATCTCAATCGTTTCTTGCGATCTCCCCTCCTTCCTTCCTCAGCCTGATTACCTGGTCCTTGACTGTTGTTTCTTCTTGATGTGGCTGTACAACAGCTTCGGTTCAAATTTGTCTTTTGCTGTTATATAATTTTGGTAGTTCCATTGGGCCTCTCTTCTACCAGTGCATATTCCTTTTTGGCTTTACGACTGCTCTCCTTATTCTCCTGGGCTCTTTGCCTTCTATACTTCTTCCATTCTCTAGCACACTTGGTTTTGGCCTCCCTAAACCTTCGGGTGAACCAAGGGTTCATCCTGACTTTGTTACCCTTCGGTACAAACCTCTCTTCACCGTCCTTGCATATTGTTGTTACTTATTCCATCATCTCGTTTACTGACTTCCCTGCCAGTTCTCTGTCCCACTGAACTGTGTGAAGGAACGTCTTCATGCCTGCATAGTCCCCTTTCTTGTAGTTCTGCTTCATTCGTCCAGCCCTTCCTGCTTCCCTCTCCACTTGTAACTCTATGTATTCGAAGCTCAGAATCACATGACCACTGGCCCCGAGGGGTCTTTCATATGTGATGTCCTCAACATCTGCACTACTCAAGGCAAATACTAGGTTCAGTCTCGCTGGTTCATCCTCTCCTCTCACTCTAGTAGTGTCCCTAACGTGTTCGTACATGAGGTTTTTCAGTACTACCTCCATGATCTTAGGTCTCCACGTTTCCGGGCCCTCATGTGGTTCCAGATTCTCCCAGTCGATTTCCTTGTGGTTGAAGTTACCCATAATCAACAGTTTTGCCCTGCTCACATGAGCCCTTCTGGCCACTTCCGCCATTGTGTCCACTATCGCTCTATTGCTCTCATCATAATCTTGCCTTGGCCTCCTCCTGTTCTGTGGTGGGTTATACATCATTGCAATTACAGCCTTGGGACCTCCAGACTTAAGTGTTCCTATTATGCAATCTCTTGCTTCGCCTCTGTCTCCCCTCTCCAGCTCATCAAAATCTCATTGATTTTTGATGAGCAGTGCCACTCCTCCACCCCCTCTGTTCCCTTTGTCTTTCCTTAGGATCTGATATCCCATTGGAAATATGGCATCTGTTATCATTTCTGTAGTAGCTATCCTTCCAAACCACAACGATATTTTCACCAGTAGCTATCCAATCAGCCATTAGTCTTCCCTTAACAGTTAATATTTCTCCTTTCGTTTTCCCTACATATTTCGTTAACCTTTCAGCAATAATTACTCTTTAATATTTTTTTCTTTCCTAATTAGTTTTCTTTCCCAAGTAGTTTTCTTTCCCCAGCAGTTTTCTTTCCAATTGTTTTCGTTTCAAAAGTTATCCTTCCTCCATTATCCCTTTCAAACATTATTATCCTTTCTCCAGTAGTTATCAATCAACAAGTATTTATCCTTCCACTAGCAGCTGAGACGGCGTAATAAATCCCAATTTCAAGAGAAATCTCAGTGATTTATGTAAAGTATTTTGTTGAATGGGGCCATGGACGAACCCTATTGGCCACAACTCGAGATGCAGGTATATATGAATTTCAAAACCTTCATTAACCAGGAAGATTCGTATCCTGATAGTGAGGTTGATCTCTGTGTCGTCACGATCGTCAGGTCGAGCTTAATGAATATATCTTCCTTTATCTCTTTTACTGTTAAATTGGTGATATCTGCATTGATCACGATTATTCGTTTTTCATTATTTTCATTTATGTCTGTTACAGCCAATATTGTAGATAAATGGTTTAGAGAACCGACAAGTTGATAAATTAGACACATGTGCAACATGTGTCTCAATAAAGATACCCAAGTGTTGCATATGTGTCTAATTTATCAACAAGAAATGTTGCAGAAATATATTTAATGGGAAGAATTTTGTAAAGACCAAATAGTGCCATGGTTGAAGGTTTTACAACTGTTGTTGGTATCTAGGATCCTGTAAGTGTTATTATTATTATTATTATTATTATTATTATTATTATTAGTAGTAGTAGTAGTAGTAGTAGTAGTAATATTATTATTAGAATTAATAGTACACATAACAGAAGAGCTATATAACAAAAAAGGCACGTTACCAAGACTGGAACGATGCACAAATGGTATAAGTCGGACCGAAACGTCGTCGAAAGCTCTTCTCTTCTATGTGCGGGTTATTTGTGTAAAAGAACAACTATATTACGTCATTTTAATATTGAAAATGGCGACTGAGCTCAGAAAACACATTCCTGAAACTGTAGCTTCACAGAAGAAAGAAAAAAGCGAAGTATATCTCACACACACACGTGTGTGTGTGTGAGATATACTCACGTGTGTGTGTGAGATATACTCACGTGTGTGTGTATGAGATATACTCACGTGTGTGTGAGATATACTCACGTGTGTGTGTGAGATATACACACGTGTGTGTGTGAGATATACTCACGTGTGTGTGTAAGATATACTCACGTGTGTGTGTGAGATATACTCACGTGTGTGCGTGTGTGAGAGAGATATGCTCACGTGTGTGTGAGATATACTCACGTGTGTGTGTGAGAGACATACTCACGTGTGTGTGAGATATACTCACGTGTGTGCATGTGAGATATACTCACGTGTGTGCATGTGAGATATACTCAAGTGTGTGTGAGAGATATACTCACATGTGTGTGAGGTACACTCGCATGTGTGTGTGAGACATGCTCACGTGTGTGTGAGATATACTCACGTGTTTGAGATTTACTCACGTGTGTGTGAGAGATATACTCACGTGCGTGTGTGAGATATACTCTAGTGTGTGTGTGTGTGTAAGATATACTCACGTGTGTGTGTGTGTGTGTGTGTGTGTGATATAATCACTTGTGTGTGTGAGAGATATACTCACGTGTGTGTGAGATATACTCACGTGTGTGTATGTGAGTTATACTCACGTGTGTGTGTGAGATATACTCACGTGTGTCTGTGAGATATACTCACGTGTGTGTGTGAGAGATATACTCACGTGTATGTGAGATATACTCACGTGTGTGTGTGAGATATACTCACGTGTGTGAGAGATATATTCACGTGTGCGTGTGAGATATACTCACATGTGTGTATGAGATATACTCGCATGTGTGTGTGTGATATACTCACGTGTATGTGTGTGATATATACTCACGTGTGTGTGTGAGATATACTCATGTGTGTGAGAGATATACTCAAGTGTGCGTGTATGAGAGATATACTCAAGTGTGTGTGTGAGATATACTCAAGTGTGTGTGATATACTCACGTGTATGTGTGAAATACACTCGTGTGTGTGTGAGATATACTCACGTGTGTGTGTGTGTGTGATATACTCAAGTGTGTGTGTGTGATATGCTCAGGTGTGTGAGATATACTCACGTGTGTGTGTGTGAGATATACTCACGTGTGTGTGTGAGATGTACTCATGTGTGTGTGTGTGTGTGTGTGATATACTCACGTGTGTGTGTGAGATATACTCACATGTGTGTGTGAGATATACTCACGTGTGTGTGTGAGATGTACTCATGTGTGTGTGTGTGTGATATACTCACGTGTGTGTATGAGATATACTCACGTGTGTGTGTGTGAGATATACTCACGTGTGTGTGTGTGTGAGATATACTCGTGTGTGTGTGTGAGATATACTCATGTGTGTGTGTGAGATATACTCATGTGTGTGTGTGAGATATACTCATGTGTGTGTGTGAGATATACTCATGTGTGTGTGTGAGATATACTCGTGTGTGTGTGTGAGATATACTCACGTGTGTGTGTGAGATATACTCACGTGTGTGTGTGTGTGTGTGAGATATACTCACGTGTGTGTGAGATATACTCACGTGTGTGTGTGTGAGATATACTCACGTGTGTGTGTGAGATATACTCACGTGTGTGTGTGTGAGATATACTCACGTGTGTGTGTGTGAGATATACTCACGTGTGTGTGTGAGATATACTCACGTGTGTGTGTGAGATATACTCACGTGTGTGTGTGAGATATACTCACGTGTGTGTGTGTGAGATATACTCACGTGTGTGTGTGAGATATACTCAGGTGTGTGTGTGAGATATACTCACATGTGTGTATGAGATATACTCGCATGTGTGTATGAGATATACTCACGTGTGTGTGTGAGATATACTCACGTGTGTGTGTGAGATATACTCACGTGTGTGTGTGAGATATACTCAGGTGTGTGTGTGAGATATACTCAGGTGTGTGTGTGAGATATACTCAGGTGTGTGTGTGAGATATACTCAGGTGTGTGTGTGAGATATACTCAGGTGTGTGTGTGTGAGATATACTCAGGTGTGTGTGTGAGATATACTCAGGTGTGTGTGTGAGATATACTCAGGTGTGTGTGTGAGATATACTCTTTTGTGTGTGTGTGAGATATACTCAGGTGTGTGTGTGAGATATACTCAGGTGTGTGTGTGAGATATACTCAGGTGTGTGTGTGAGATATACTCAGGTGTGTGTGTGAGATATACTCAGGTGTGTGTGTGAGATATACTCAGGTGTGTGTGTGAGATATACTCATGTGTGTGTGTGAGATATACTCATGTGTGTGTGTGAGATATACTCATGTGTGTGTGTGAGATATACTCAGGTGTGTGTGTGAAATATACTCGTGTGTATGCTCTAATGTTATCTGTCTGTTATTACCATCTGTTTGATGTCTCCTCACTCCTTCATTACCCACACATACTTCTTATATGTCTCATCATTTTTGTCACCGTTCTCACCCTATTTTCATTCCCTTTTTTATGCTGTCATCTCCTACACCAGTTTATTTCTGCCTCAACTTATTGTGGCTAGTTAACAAAATTAATATTTTCTATCAATATGTATATCAGTTGTCGACCAAATTTCATACAGTTACAGTGGACCCTCGAATTTAGTCGTGCCTTTTCTGTATGCAAAACTATTTTTATCTATAAAATGTATTTTTTGTTAATATTTCCCATAGGAAATAATGTAAATCCAATTAAACCATTCCAGACACCCAAAAATATTAACAAAAAATACATTTTATACATAATAAAAATAGTTTTGCATACAGAAAAGGCACGACTAAATTCGAGGGTCCACTGTATTTAGTTTACTATTTAAATTATATTTTCCATAGGAGACATGTTACCACTGTGAGATAAACCCTCAGGAGAGACATGTTACCACTGTGAGATAAACCCTCGGGAGAGACATGTTACCACTGTGAGATAAACCCTCGGGAGAGACATGTTACCACTGAGATAAACCCTCGGGAGAGACATGTTACCACTGTGAGATAAACCCTCAGGAGAGACATGTTACCACTGTGAGATAAACCCTCGGGAGAGACATGTTACCACTGAGATAAACCCTCGGGAGAGACATGTTACCACTGTGAGATAAACCCTCGGGAGAGACATGTTACCACTGTGAGATAAACCCTCAGGAGAGACATGTCACCACTGTGAGATAAACCCTACCACTGAGATAAACCCTCGGGAGAGACATGTTACCACTGTGAGATAAACCCTCAGGAGAGACATGTTACCACTGTGAGATAAACCCTCGGGAGAGACATGTTACCACTGTGAGATAAACCCTCGGGAGAGACATGTTACCACTGAGATAAACCCTCGGGAGAGACATGTTACCACTGAGATAAACCCTCAGGCGAGACATGTTACCACTGTGAGATAAACCCTCAGGAGAGACATGTGAGATAAACCCTCGGGAGAGACATGTTACGGGAGAGACCATGTTAAACCATGATACCACTGTGAGATAAACCCTCGGGAGAGACATGTTACCACTGTGAGATAAACCCCCATGTTCTGTGAGATAAACCCTCAGGAGACATGTTACCACTGTGAGATAAACCCTCAGGAGAGACATGTTACCACTGTGAGATAAACCCTCGGGAGAGACATGTTACCACTGTGAGATAAACCCTCGGGAGAGACATGTTACCACTGTGAGATAAACCCTCGGGAGAGACATGTTACCACTGTGAGATAAACCCTCAGGAGAGACATGTTACCACTGAGATAAACCCTCGGGAGAGACATGTTACCACTGTGAGATAAACCCTCAGGAGAGACATGTTACCACTGTGAGATAAACCCTCGGGAGAGACATGTTACCACTGAGATAAACCCTCGGGAGAGACATGTTACCACTGAGATAAACCCTCAGGAGAGACATGTTACCACTGTGAGATAAACCCTCGGGAGAGACATGTTACCACTGTGAGATAAACCCTCAGGAGAGACATGTTACCACTGTGAGATAAACCCTCGGGAGAGACATGTTACCACTGTGAGATAAACCCTCGGGAGAGACATGTTACCACTGTGAGATAAACCCTCGGGAGAGACATGTTACCACTGAGATAAACCCTCGGGAGAGACATGTTACCACTGTGAGATAAACCCTCGGGAGAGACATGTTACCACTGTGAGATAAACCCTCGGGAGAGACATGTTACCACTGTGAGATAAACCCTCGGGAGAGACATGTTACCACTGTGAGATAAACCCTCGGGAGAGACATGTTACCACTGTGAGATAAACCCTCAGGAGAGACATGTTACCACTGTGAGATAAACCCTCGGGAGAGACATGTTACCACTGTGAGATAAACCCTCGGGAGAGACATGTCACCACTGTGAGATAAACCCTCGGGAGAGACATGTTACCACTGAGATAAACACTCGGGAGATGTTACATGTTACCACATGTGAGATAAACCCTCAGGAGAGACATGTTACCACTGTGAGATAAACCTGTGAGATAAACCCTCAGGAGAGACTCGGGAGAGACATGTTACCACTGTGAGATAAACCCTCGGGAGAGACATGTTACCACTGTGAGATAAACCCTCGGGAGAGACATGTTGAGATAAACCCTCAGGAGAGACATGTTACCACTGTGAGATAAACCCTCGGGAGAGACATGTTACCACTGTGAGATAAACCCTCGAGAGAGACATGTTACCACTGTGAGATAAACCCTCGGGAGAGACATGTTACCACTGTGAGATAAACCCTCAGGAGAGACATGTTACCACTGAGATAAACCACATGTTACCACTGAGATAAACCCTCGGGAGAGACATGTTACCACTGTGAGATAAACCCTCAGGAGAGAGACATGGGAGAGACATGTTACCACTGTGAGATAAACCCTCTACCACTGTGAGGGAGAGACATGTTACCACTGTGAGATAAACCCTCGAGGAGAGACATGTTACCACTGTGAGATAAACCCCCGGGAGAGACATGTTACCACTGTGAGATAAACCCTCAGGAGAGACATGTTACCACTGTGAGATAAACCCTCGGGAGAGACATGTTACCACTGAGATAAACCCTCTACCACTGAGGGAGAGACATGTTACCACTGAGATAAACCCTCGGGAGAGACATGTTACCACTGTGAGATAAACCCTCTGTGAGGGAGAGACATGTTACCACTGTGAGATAAACCCTCGGGAGAGACATGTTCCCACTGTGAGATAAACCCTCGGGAGAGACATGTTACCACTGTGAGATAAACCCTCGGAGAGACATGTTACCATGTGAGATAAACCCTCGGGAGAGACATGTGAGATAAACCCTCGGGAGAGACATGTTACCACTGTGAGATAAACCCTCGGGAGAGACATGTTACCACTGTGAGATAAACCCTCGAGAGAGACATGTTACCACTGAGATAAACCCTCGGGAGAGACATGTTACCACTGTGAGATAAACCCTCGGGAGAGACATGTTACCACTGTGAGATAAACCCTCGGGAGAGACATGTTACCACTGTGAGATAAACCCTCAGGAGAGACATGTTACCACTGAGATAAACCCTCGGGAGAGACATGTTACCACTGTGAGATAAACCCTCGGGAGAGACATGTTACCACTGTGAGATAAACCCTCGGGAGAGACATGTTACCACTGTGAGATAAACCCTCGATAAACCCTCGGGAGAGACATGTTACCATAAACCCTCGGGAGAGACATGTGAGATAAACCCTCGGGAGAGACATGTTACCACTGTGAGATAAGCCCTCGGGAGAGACATGTTACCACTGTGAGATAAACCCTCGGGAGAGACATGTTACCACTGTGAGATAAACCCTCACTGTGAGATAAACCCTCGGGAGAGACATGTTACAACTGTGAGAAAAACCCTCTGTGAGGGAGAGACATGTCACCACTGTGAGATAAACCCTCAGGAGAGACATGTTACCACTGTGAGATAAACCCTCGGGAGAGACATGTTACCACTGTGAGATAAACCCTCGGGAGAGACATGTCACCACTGTGAGATAAACCCTCGGGAGAGACATGTTACCACTGTGAGATAAACCCTCGGGAGAGACATGTTACCACTGTGAGATAAACCCTCGGGAGAGACATGTCACCACTGTGAGATAAACCCTCGGGAGAGACATGTTACCACTGTGAGATAAACCACTGTGAGATAAACCCTCTGTGAGGGAGAGACATGTTACCACTGTGAGATAAACCCTCTGAGAGAGAGACATGTTACCACTGTGAGATAAACCACATGTGAGATAAACCCTCGGGAGAGACATGTTACCACTGTGAGATAAACCCTCGGGAGAGACATGTTACCACTGTGAGATAAACCCTCGGGAGAGACCATGAGATAAACCCTCGGGAGAGACATGTTACCACTGTGAGATAAACCCTCGGGAGAGACATGTTACCACTGAGATAAACCCTCAGGAGAGACATGTTACCACTGTGAGATAAACCCTCGGGAGAGACATGTTACCACTGTGAGATAAACCCTCGGGAGAGACATGTTACCACTGTGAGATAAACCCTCGAGAGAGACATGTTACCACTGTGAGATAAACCCTCGGGAAACACATGGTACCACTGTGAGATAAACCCTCGGGAGAGACATGTTACCACTGTGAGATAAACCCTCGGGAGAGCCATGTTACCACTGTGAGATAAACCCTCGGGAGACACATGTTACCACTGTGAGATAAACCCTCGGGAGAGACATGTTACCACTGTGAGATAAACCCTCGGAGAGACATGTTACCACTGTGAGATAAACCCTCGGGAGAGACATGTCACCACTGTGAGATAAACCCTCAGGAGAGACATGTTACATGTGAGATAAACCCTCGGGAGAGACATGTTACCACTGTGAGATAAACCCTCGGGAGAGACATGTTACCACTGTGAGATAAACCCTCGGGAGAGACATGTTACCACTGTGAGATAAACCCTCGGGAGAGACATGTTACCACTGTGAGATAAACCCTCGGGAGAGACATGTTACCACTGTGAGATAAACCCTCGGGAGAGACATGTTACCACTGAGATAAACCCTCGGGAGAGACATGTTACCACTGAGATAAACCCTCGGGAGAGACATGTTACCACTGTGAGATAAACCCTCGGGAGAGACATGTTACCACTGTGAGATAAACCCTCGGGAGAGACATGTTACCACTGTGAGATAAACCCTCGGGAGAGACATGTTACCACTGTGAGATAAACCCTCGGGAGAGACATGTTACCACTGTGAGATAAACCCTCGGGAGAGACATGTTACCACTGTGAGATAAACCCTCGGGAGAGACATGTTACCACTGAGATAAACCCTCGGGAGAGACATGTCACCACTGTGAGATAAACCCTCGGGAGAGACATGTTACCACTGTGAGATAAACCCTCGGGAGAGACATGTCACCACTGTGAGATAAACCCTCGGGAGAGACATGTCACCACTGTGAGATAAACCCTCGGGAGAGACATGTTACCACTGTGAGATAAACCCTCGGGAGAGACATGTCACCACTGAGATAAACCCTCGGGAGAGGAGATAAACCCTCGGGAGACACATGTTACCACTGTGAGATAAACCCTCGGGAGAGACATGTCACCACTGTGAGATAAACCCTCTCGAGATACATGTTACCACTGTGAGATAAACCCTCGGGAGAGACATGTAACCACTGTGAGATAAACCCTCGGGAGAGACATGTTACCACTGTGAGATAAACCCTCGGGAGAGACATGTTACCACTGTGAGATAAGCCCTCAGGAGAGACATGTCACCAATGTGAGATAAACCCTCGGGAGAGACATGTTACCACTGTGAGATAAACCCTCGGGAGAGACATGTCACCACTGTGAGATAAACCCTCGAGAGAGACATGTTACCACTGTGAGATAAACCCTCGGGAGAGACATGTCACCACTGTGAGATAAACCCTCAGACACTGGTCCACCGGAGACTTAACCCTGAGTAATAACATAACTGTCAGAGACATGTTACCACTGTGAGATAACCCCTCGGGAGAGACATGTCACCACTGTGAGATAAACCCTCGGGAGAGAGACATGTCACCACACTCACACATAATCACTGTTTTTGCAGAGGTGCTCAGAATACAACAGTTTAGAAGCACCACTGTGAGATAAACCATATGAAAATAACCGGTTTCCCTGAATCCCTTTACTAAATATTACCCTGCTCACACTCCAACAGATCGTCAGGTCCCAAGTACCATTCGTCTCCATTCACTCCTATCTAACACGCTCACGCACGCTTGCTGGAAGTCCAAGCCCCTCGCCCACAAAACCTCCTTTACCCCCTCTCTCCAACCATTTCGAGGACGACCCCTACCTCGCCTTCCTTCCCCTATAGATTTATATGCTTTCCATGTCATTCTACTTTGATCCATTCTCTCTAAATGACCAAACCACCTCAACAACCCCTCTTCTGCCCTCTGACTAATACTTTTATTAACTCCACACCTTTTCCTAATTTCCACACTCCAAATTTTCTGCATAATATTTACACCATACATTGCCCTTAGACAGGACATTTCCACTGCCTCCAACCGTTTCCTCGCTGCTGCATTTACCACCCAAGCTTCACACCCATATAAGAGTGTTGGTACTACTATACTTTCATACATTCCCTTATTTGCCTCCATAGATAACGTTTTTTGACTCCACATATACCTCAATGCACCACTCACCTTTTTTCCCTCATCAATTCTATGATTAACCTCATCCTTCATAAATCCATCCGCCGACACGTCAACTACCAAGTATCTGAAAACATTCACTTCTTCCATACTCCTCCTCCCCAATTTGATATCCAATTTTTCTTTATCTAAATCATTTGATACCCTCATCACCTTACTCTTTTCTATGTTCACTTTCAACTTTCTACCTTTACACACATTCCCAAACTCATCCACTAACCTTTGCAATTTTTCTTTAGAATCTCCCATAAGCACAGTATCATCAGCAAAAAGTAACTGTGTTAATTCCCATTTTGAATTTGATTCCCCATAATTTAATCCCACCCCTCTCCCCAACACCCTAGCATTTACTTCTTTTACAACCCCATCTATAAATATATTAAACAACCATGGTGACATTACACATCCCTGTCTGAGACCTACTTTTACCGGGAAGTAGTCTCCCTCTCTTCTACACTCCCTAACCTGAGCCTCACTATCCTCATAAACACTCTTAACAGCATTTAGTAACTTACCACCTATTCCATATACTTGCAACATCTGCCACATTGCTCCCCTATCCACTCTATTATATGCCTTTTCTAAATCCATAAATGCAATAAAAACTTCCCTACCTTTATCTAAATACTGTTCACATATATGCTTCAATGTAAACACTTGATCTACACATCCCCTACCCACTCTGAAACCTCCTTGCTCATCCGCAATCCTACATTCTGTCTTACCTCTAATTCTTTCAATTATAACCTTAGCTTACACTTTTCCTGGTATACTCAATAAACTTATTCCTCTATAATTTTTACAATCTTTTTTGTCCCCTTTCCCTTTATATAAAGGGACTATACATGCTCTCCGCCAATCCCTAGGTACCTTCCCCTCTTTCATACATTTATTAAACAAAAGTACCAACCACTCCAACACTATATCCCCCCCTGCTTTTAACATTTCTGTCATGATCCCATCAGTTCCAGCTGCTTTACCCCCTTTCATTCTACGTAATGCCTCGCGTGCCTCCCCCACACTTACATTCTGCTCTTCTTCACTCCTGAAAGATGGTATACCTCCCTGACCAGTGCATGAAATTACCGCCTCCCTTTCTTCCTCAACATTTAAAAGTTCCTCAAAATATTCTCGCCATCTACCTAATACCTCCATCTCCCCATCTACTAACTCCTCTACTCTGTTTTTAACTGACAAATCCATACTTTCCCTAGGCTTTCTTAACTTGTTTAACTCACTCCAATTTTTTTTCTTATTTTCATTAAAATTTCTTAACAGTGCCTCTCCCACTCTATCATCTGCTCTCCTTTTGCACTCTCTCACCACTCTCTTCACCTTTCTTTTACTCTCCATATACTCTGCTCTTCTTATAACACTTCTGCTTTGTAAAAACCTCTCATAAGCTACCTTTTTCTCTTTTATCACACCCTTTACTTCATCATTCCACCAATCATTCCTCTTTCCTCCTGCCCCCACCCTCCTATAACCACAAACTTCTGCCCCACATTCTAATACTGCATTTTTAAAACTATTCCAACCCTCTTCAACCCCCCCACTACTCATCTTTGCACTAGCCCACCTTTCTGCCAATAGTCGCTTATATCTCCCCCGAACTTCCTCCTCCCTTAGTTTATACACTTTCACCTCCCTCTTGTTGTTGCCACCTTCCTCTTTTCCCATCTACCTCTTACTCTAACTGTAGCTACAACTAAATAATGATCCGATATATCAGTTGCCCCTCTATAAACATGTACATCCTGGAGCCTACCCATCAACCTTTCATCCATCAATACATAATCTAACATTTATATTGTTTAAAATAGAAAAAGAAACCACTCTAGGGTTAGCTTGTACCTTCACATTAAATGTGGAGACAATATAAAATTTATTATAAGGAAGGACACAAAAACTCACCTATACAAACTTTATATATATATATATATATATATATATATATATATATATATATATATATATATATATATATATATATATATATATATATATATATCTTTCTTTCAACACACCGGCCGGATCCCACCGAGGCAGGGTGGCCGAAAAGGAAAAACAAAGTTTCTCCTTTTAAATTTAGTAATATATACAGGAGAAAGGGTTACTAGCCCCTTGCTCCCGCCTCCTATGACACGCATAGCTTACGGAGGAAAAATTCTGTTCCACTTCCCCATGGAGATAAGAGGAAATAAACAAGAACTAGAAAGAAAATAGCAGAAAATCCAGAGGGGTGTGTGTATATATATGCTTGTACATGTATGTGTAGTGTGACCTAAGTGTAAGAAGTAGTAGCAAGACGTACCTGAAATCTTGCATGTTTATGTGACAGAAAAAGGGACACCAGCAATCCCACCATCATCTAAAATAATTACAGGCTTTCGTTTTACACTCACTTGGCAGGACGGTAGTACCTCCCTCGGCGGTTGCTGTCTACCAGCCTACTACCTATAATATATATATATATATATATATATATATATATATATATATATATATATATATATATATATATATATATATATATATATATATATATATATATATATATAATGTTATTATTATTAAACTTACTTGCACAAGATGCACCCTACTCTACACACATCATTACTTCACACGAAGAAACATTTACCCAGTACTCACATTAGGTCACTAGCACTCTGCTACTAGTGAGTAAAACACTATCATTTATAAACAGGGAGGCTCCATGACCCCCCCCCCCTCCTCCCTTTCCGCAAGCTGTACGAGTACTCTCACAAAACTTAATTAAACAGGTCTCTGTACACTAGGGCCTTACAGGTAAATATGAGAGCACTTCAACCAATAAAATAACCTAGGGAATATCTTAAAAAAAATAAATTACCCCCACTTACACCAACACCTAACCATGACGACTTCTCCCAACATTATTTATTCTTCCATTTGCTGTCCTTGAATTAAAACTTATATTTTAGCAGTAATTATTAGTCATTATTCTTCAGTACCAGTTCACATTCCATCATTAGTTTTCCTAACATTTCATCAAGAGTTATTCATTTATCAATAATCTTTTTTTTTCACCAGTAGATATCCTTCCAGCATCCTTTCACCAGTACCTCTCAATACACAAGAATTTATCCTTCGTCCAGAAGATAAGACAGCATCATAGATCCTAATTTCACGAGGAATCTGTTTACTAGGGCCATGGACCAACCCATTGGCCACCACATGACATAACATAAGAAAGGAGGAGCACTGCAGCAGGCCTATTAGCCCATACTAGGCAGGTCCTTCACAATCCATCCCACTAACAGAATCATGGAGGAATATTTGAGTTTTAAACTCTTAATTAACCAGGAAGATTATTATCCTAACAGTGAAACTAACCTCTGTGTCGTCAAGATCATCAGGTCGAGCTTAAAAATTCTCTTCCTTTTCTTTTTATTAATAAATTGGTGACATCTGCATTGATCATTGATCCTTATTTTTTGGTCAGTACTCACCTATTTGTACTCGCCTAATTGCGGTTGCAGGGGTCGATTCATTGCTCCTGACACCTCTTCACTGGTCGATATGAAGTCCACTCTCTCCCTGCTCCATGAGATATACCTGTTCTTAAAGTTATATATTGATCCTGCCTCCACTACCTCACTCTCCAGACTATTCCGCTTCCTGACAACTCTGTGACTGAAGAAATGCTTCTTAACATCCCTGTGAATCATCTCAATCTACAGCTTCCAGTCCACCTTGTCAATTCCTCTCAGGATTTTCGTTATCAAGTCCCCTGTTCTCCAGTGTTGTCAGGTCATTTTCCCTTAACCTTTTCTCGAAGGACATGCCCCTTGGTTCCGGGACTAGTCTCGTTACAAACCTTTGCACTTTCTTGAATTTCTTGACCTGCTTGACTAGGTGTGGGCTCCAAACTGGTGTGCAACACCAGTATGGGCCTGACGTACACTCGTCGGGTCACCATCTGGAAAAGACCTGGGCCGGGACAAGACCGGCGAACCTACTACAATTGACGTGCACTGTACAGAGTCCTGAACCATTCCTTACTGAGGTATCGGAACGCTATTCTTAGGTTTGTTAGTCGACTAAATAAATAACTAGATGTAAATAACTAGATGTATTTCGGTCGCTGAACGTTGAGAAGGTAACCCCAGTATTGCAAAAGGACTCGTCCCAGCACATCAATGCACGCCAAAAAAATTAGTGCAAATTCTGGTACATGTTTACACAGTTAATCATTAATGATGAGATTACGAAGCAAATCAAATCTGGTATTTACAAGTTTGCAAATTAAGAAATGTGCAACACTAAATTAATTCAAACCTTTATTAAGAAACACCAGTTATAAGGCCAAACTTAAGAGGAATACTCTTGTTATCACAAAGTGACAATATTAAAATACACCAAACATTAACTCAGAAAAAAACACGGAACGGGTGGGGTTTGAACCTATGGAGAGTAAAGTGTAAAGCTCCAGGCCATTACGTTCGTTTTATTAAGTTTTAGTCACTGCACAATTTGAATTATCAAGGTCTCAGAGTTGCCAGGTGAAGGTAATTAGAAAATTATCGCATGAAAATCATTTTTTTTTTCACTTCTGGTAGTTTGTTAAAAGAAATGGAAAATTATGATTAGCAAAATCCAAAATAAATCTATTTTTCTAAGCCTCTTAGAATTAAGTATGCTTGTATGTAATTGAGATTTAAATAAGATTTATTAAATCATCATTCAATAAAATTACCCTACGATAACACAGTAAATTCAAACACTGATTTATTACTGACCAGATTAATAAAACTGATTTTAAAACTTACCCTAAAATCAATTCAAAGTTTCAGGTGAAAAAAATGCACCAATAAATGTTTGAAGCCGATCGGAAGAGGCATTCTCCAGTTACCACACAGGATCCAGCAAACTATGTTCCTACACAGCCTAAATAAAACACGAATTCATTTCATATGAAGAATCAACCAATAAAGATTGATGCTGTTCATAATTATACTTTTTATACCAAAAACCGCTAAACCAGCATGGCTGGTTTAGCGCTTTTTTGGGATGAGATACATATAGATTGGATTCAAGAGTAAAAAGGATAGATCCAGTTCCCTGAATCAAGAGCATTTCCCCAGCATTCTAACCTCTGCAGTCGTCGAGTTAGAAAGCATATTTATAAGTGAAGGTACGTCAGTGAGAGTTTTGAAAGTTATCCGAACCTTTCCAGGATGCTGGGAATGGCTTCAACAACGTTGGTCACCTGTAGATCTCTTATTTCTGTAATATGACACTTGTGTCCGTGAACAAGCGTGTGTGTGTGTGTGTGTGTGTGTGTGTGTGTGTGTGTGTGTGTGTGTGTGTGTGTGTGTGTGTGTGTGTGTGTGTGTGTGTGTGTGTGTGTGTGTGTGTGTGTGTGTGTGTGTGTGTGTGTGTGTGTGTGTGTGTGTGTGTGTGTGTGTGTGTGTGTGTGTGTGTGTGTGTGTGTGTGTGTGTGTGTGTGCTCGCGCGCGCGTCCCCTACTGTCAGCTACTAGTAGTGTACTTTCAGTACTAGTAGTGTACCTTTCTACCAGTAGTGTACCTTCTACCAGTAGTGTACCTTCTACCAGTAGTGTACCTTCTACCAGTAGTGTACCTTCTACCAGTAGTGTACCTTCTACCAGTAGTGTACCTTCTACCAGTAGTGTACCTTCCACCAGTAGTGTACCTTCTACCAGTAGTGTACCTTCTACCAGTAGTGTACCTTCTACCAGTAGTGTACCTTCTACCAGTAGTGTACCTTCTACCAGTAGTGTACCTTCTACCAGAAGTGTACCTTCTACCAGTAGTGTACCTTCTACCAGTAGTGTACCTTCTACCAGTAGTGTACCTTCTACCAGTAGTGTACCTTCTACCTACCTTCTACCAGTAGTGTACCTTCTACCAGTAGTGTACCTTCTACCAGTAGTGTACCTTCTACCAGTAGTGTACCTTCTACCAGTAGTGTACCTTCTACCAGTAGTGTACCTTCTACCAGTAGTGTACCTTCTACCAGTAGTGTACCTTCTACCAGTAGTGTACCTTCTACCAGTAGTGTACCTTCTACCAGTAGTGTACCTTCTACCAGTAGTGTACCCACCAGTAGTGTACCTTCTACCAGTAGTGTACCTTCTACCAGTAGTGTACCTTCTACCAGTAGTGTACCTTCTACCAGTAGTGTACCTTCTACCAGTAGTGTACCTTCCACCAGAAGTGTACCTTCTACCAGTAGTGTACCTTCTACCAGTAGTGTACCTTCTACCAGTAGTGTACCTTCTTCCAGTACCTTCTACCAGTAGTGTACCTTCTACCAGTAGTGTACCTTCTACCAGTAGTGTACCTTCTACCAGTAGTGTACCTTCTACCAGTAGTGTACCTTCTACCAGTAGTGTACCTTCTACCAGTATTGTACCTTCTTCCAGTAGTGTACCTTCTACCAGTAGTGTACCTTCTACCAGTAGTGTACCTTCTACCAGTAGTGTACCTTCTACCAGTAGAGTACCTTCTACCAGTAGTGTACCTTCTACCAGTAGTGTACCTTCTACCAGTAGTGTACCTTCTACCAGTAGTGTACCTTCTACCAGTAGTGTACCTTCTACCAGTAGTGTACCTTCTACCAGTAGTGTACCTTCTACCAGTAGTGTACCTTCTACCAGTAGTGTACCTTCTACCAGTAGTGTACCTTCTACCAGAGTAGTGTACCTTCTACCAGTAGTGTACCTTACCAGTAGTGTACCTTCTGTAGTGTACCTTCTACCAGTAGTGTACCTTCTACCAGAAGTGTACCTTCTACCAGTAGTAGTGTACCAGAAGTGTACCTTCTACCAGTAGTGTACCTTCTACTTCTACCAGTAGTGTACCTTCTACCAGTAGTGTACCTTCTACCAGTAGTGTACCTTCTACCAGAAGTGTACCTTCTACCAGTAGTGTACCTTCTACTTCTACCAGTAGTGTACCTTCTACCAGTAGTGTACCTTATACCAGTAGTGTACCTTCTACCAGTAGTGTACCTTCTACCAGTAGTGTTCCTTAGTTTACCCTCTCACCAGTAGTTTACCCTCTCACCAGTAGTTTACCCTCTCACCAGTAGTTTACCTTCTACCAGTAGTGTACCTTCTACCAGTAGTGTACCTTCTACCAGTAGTGTACCTTCTACCAGTAGTGTACCTTCTACCAGTAGTGTACCTTCTACCAGTAGTGTACCTTCTACCAGTAGTGTACCTTCTACCAGTAGTGTACCTTCTACCAGTAGTGTACCTTCTAGCATTAGTATTTGCCTTCCTAGTACTGTCATTCCAGCTACAGTTGTTCCTGTAACAGTAGTTATCCAGTACTGGTAGTTACCCGGACTTGGTAGTTACCCGGACTTGGTAGTTATCCATTACTGGTAGTTACCAATTTGGAGGATGAATATTACTGGTATTTACCCTTTCAAGATTTGTTATCTTTGCAGCTCTTGTTGTCCATCAACCATTAGTTATCCTTCCAGCTGCAGTAGTTATCTTTTTATTATATAAGCAGTTAACATTCCATCAGTAGTTTTCCTAACATATGTAGTTAATCTTTCACTAATAGTTATTCATTAACAGTTAATGCACCAATAGGTATCCTTCCATCAGTAGTTATCTCTCCACCAGTAATCCTTTCACACATAATTATCCTTTCAGTTATCAGTCCACAAAAATTTATCCTTCCACCAGTAGATGAGACAACGTGATAAATCCTGATTACCAGTGGAATCTCAATAATACTCGCGAAGTTTCGCAAATGTTTAATGCAGCCATGGATATTCCTATTGGCCATCATCTGATATGTAGGAATATATGTTTTAAAACCTCCACTAACCAGGAAGATTCGTATACTGACAGTGAGGTTGACATCTGTATCGTCAAGATCATCAGGTCGAGCTCAAGTTTGCGTACTTCCTTTCCGTTTTATTAATTTATTGGTGACATCTGCATTGATCACGAGTATTCGTTTTTCCAGATTTTTTATTTATGAGAGTTGAAGGAAATATTGCAGAAATATATTTAATGGGAGGAATTATGTAAGGAAGAAATTAAGTCATGGATGAATCTCTTACCACTGTTCATGGTGTATAGGATTCTGTGAGTTATAATTATTAAATTTTATCTTCATTTGTTTTGCATCAATTGTGTGTGTGTTGTGTGTATGTGTGTGTGTGTGTGTGTGTGTGTGCGTGTGTTTGTGTGTGTGTGTGTGTCTGTGTGTGCTTGCGTGCGTGTGTTTGTTCGGAGCAGTTACACCTTTGTTGCTGCTACTTTGCGTGCACTTCTTTCAACATCTCTACCAGTAGTGCACCTTCTACTAGTTGTGTACCTTCTACCAGTAGTGTACCTTCTACCAGTAGTGTACCTTCTACCAGTAGTGTACCTTCTACCAGTAGTGTACCTTCTACCAGTAGTGTACCTTCTACCAGTAGTGTACCTTCTACCAGTAGTGTACCTTCTACCAGTAGTGTACCTTCTACCAGTAGTGTACCTTCTACCAGTAGTGTACCTTCTACCAGTAGTGTACCTTCTACCAGTAGTGTACCTTCTACCAGTAGTGTACCTTCTACCAGTAGTGTACCTTCTACCAGTAGTGTACCTTCTACCAGTAGTGTACCTTCTACCAGTAGTGTACCTTCTACCAGTAGTGTACCTTCTACCAGTAGTGTACCTTCTACCAGTAGTGTACCTTCTACCAGTAGTGTACCTTCTACCAGTAGTGTACCTTCTACCAGTAGTGTACCTTCTACAAGTAGTGTACCTTCTACCAGTAGTGTACCTTCTACCAGTAGTGTACCTTCTACCAGTAGTGTACCTTCTACCAGTAGTGTACCTTCTACCAGTAGTGTACTTTCTACCAATAGTGTACCTTCTACCAGTAGTAGTAGTGTACCTTCTACCAGTAGTGTACCTTCTACAGTAGTGTACCTTCTACCAGTAGTGTACCTTCTACCAGTAGTGTACCTTCTACCAGTAGTGTACCTTCTACCAGTAGTGTACCTTCTACCAGTAGTGTACCTTCTACCAGTAGTACCTTCAGTAGTGTACCTTCTACAGTAGTGTACCTTCTACCAGTAGTGTACCTTCTACCAGTAGTGTACCTTCTACCAGTAGTGTACCTTCTACCAGTAGTGTACCTTCTACCAGTAGTGTACCTTCTACCAGTAGTGTACCTTCTACCAGTAGTGTACCTTCTACCAGTAGTGTACCTTCTACCAGTAGTGTACCTTCTACCAGTAGTGTACCTTCTACCAGTAGTGTACCTTCTACCAGTAGTGTACCTTCTACCAGTAGTGTACCTTCTACCAGTAGTGTACCTTCTACCAGTAGTGTACCTTCTACCAGTAGTGTACCTTCTACCAGTAGTGTACCTTCTACCAGTAGTGTACCTTCTATCAGTAGTGTACCTTCTATCAGTAGTGTACCTTCTATCAGTAGTGTACCTTCTATCAGTAGTGTACCTTCTATCAGTAGTGTACCTTCTATCAGTAGTGTACCTTCTACCAGTAGTGTACCTTCTATCAGTAGTGTACCTTCTACCCTTCTACCAGTAGTGTACCTTCTACCAGTAGTGTACCTTCTACCAGTAGTAGTGTACCTTCTACCAGTAGTGTACCTTCTACCAGTAGTGTACCTTCTAGTGTACCTTCTACCAGTAGTGTACCTTCTACCAGTAGTGTACCTTCTACCAGTAGTGTACCTTCTACCAGTAGTGTACCTTCTACCAGTAGTGTACCTTCCAAGTAGTTCTACCAGTAGTGTACCTTCTACCAGTAGTGTACTTCTACCAGTCTACCTTCTACCAGTAGTGTACCTTCTACCAGTAGTGTACCTTCTACCAGTAGTGTACCTTCTACCAGTAGTGTACCTTCTACCAGTAGTGTACCTTCTACCAGTAGTAGTGTACCTTCTACCAGTAGTGTACCTTCTACCAGTAGTGCACCTTCTACCAGTGTGTACCTTCTACCAGTAGTGTACCTTCTACCAGTAGTGTACCTTCTACCAGTGTGTACCTTCTACCAGTAGTGTACCTTCTACCAGTAGTGTACCTTCTACCAGTAGTGTACCTTTCAGTAGTGTACCTTCTGTACCAGTAGTGTACCTTCTACCAGTAGTGTACCTTCTACCAGTAGTGTAGTGCACCTTCTACCAGTAGTGTACCTTCTACCAGTAGTGTACCTTCTACCAGTAGTGTACCTTCTACCAGTAGTGTACCTTCTACCAGTAGTGTACCTTCTACCAGTAGTGTACCTTCTACCAGTAGTGTACCTTCTACCAGTAGTGTACCTTCTACCAGTAGTGTACCTTCTACCAGTAGTGTACCTTCTACCAGTAGTGTACCTTCTACCAGTAGTGTACCTTCTACCAGTAGTGTACCTTCTACCAGTAGTGTACCTTCTACCAGTAGTGTACCTTCTACCAGTAGTGTACCTTCTACCAGTAGTGTACCTTCTACCAGTAGTGTACCTTCTACCAGTAGTGTACCTTCTACCAGTAGTGTACCTTCTACCAGTAGTGTACCTTCTACCAGTAGTGTACCTTCTACCAGTAGTGTACCTTCTACCAGTAGTGTACCTTCTACCAGTAGTGTACCTTCTACCAGTAGTGTACCTTCTACCAGTAGTGTACCTTCTACCAGTAGTGTACCTTCTACCAGTAGTGTACCTTCTACCAGTATTGTCAATCAACAAGTATTTATGCTTCCACCAGTACTTATCAGTCAAGTATTTATGCTTCCACCAGTACTTATCAGTCAAGTATTTATGCTTCCACCAGTACTTATCAGTCAAGTATTTATGCTTCCACCAGTACTTATCAGTTAGTCCACCAGTACTTACCAAGTATTTACTTATCAGTCAGTCAAGTATTTATGCTTCCACCAGTACTTATCTTATCAGTCAAGCATTTATGCTTCCACCAGTACTTATCAGTCAACAAGTATTTATCAGCTTCCACCAGTACTTATCAGTCAACAAGTATTTATCAAGTATTTATGCCACCACCAGTACTATCAGTCAAGTATTTATGCTTCCACCAGTACTTATCAGTCAAGTATTTATGCTTCCACCAGTACTTATCAGTCAAGTATTTATGCTTCCACCAGTACTTATCAGTCAAGTATTTATGCTTCCACCAGTACTTATCAGTCAAGTATTTATGCTTCCACCAGTACTTATCAGTCAAGTATTTATGCTTCCACCAGTAGGTGAGAAAGCATGATAAATCCTTATTATAAGACAAATCTCTGATTCTTGTGACGTATCTTGAATGTTTACTGGGGCCATAGACCAACCTATTTTCCAACACCTGACACGGAGGTATATATAAATTTTCAACCCTTTACTAAACAGGAAGATTCGTATACTGCCAGTGAGGTTGACCTCTGTGTCGTCAAGATCATCAGGTCGAGCTTATCATATCGTCCTTTCTTCCTTTTCTTTACTAATAAATGGGTGATATCTGCATTGATCAAGTGCCTTTTTATAGTTTTGATTTGTCTGTTCAAGGAAATATTGCAGAAATATATTTAATTGAAGAATTATGTTTGGAAGAAGCATCATCATGGTTGAACCTTTAACCTCTATGTATTTCCTTTAGATTTTTCTTGCCATTTTAATAATAATAATATTATTATTGTTATTAATTTTATTATTAATTTTATTATTATTATTATTATTATTATTATTATTATTATTATTATTATTATTATTATTATTATTATTATAACTATTGAATTTATATTCATTATTTTACTTTAATTCCATCGTTTATTTTGATTTCTTTTTATTTAATTTCATATATTTTGTTTTTCTATCATTCTTCATTCTCTTTTCATTTACCTTCAATTCATCATAAACCTTTCCAAGTTATCTTTGTACCTTCACCTGTAATTTTCTTTTCACTCTCACCTGTTGTTCCATTCACTTTCTTCTTAAACTTACGTCTTTGAGTTTTGTTCACCTTAAACTTGACGTAGAAATATATTTGGGTCTTAAAATATTTGACTACCCAGGAATATTCGTAACATGACGGTGAGGTTGGTCGCTGGTGTCAAAACATTTCCTTAACCAGGAATATTCGTAACATGACGGTGAGGTTGGTGATTCGTAACATGACGGTGAGGTTGGTCGCTGGTGTCAAAACATTTCCTTAACCAGGAATATTCGTAACATGACGGTGAGGTTGGTCGCTGGTGTCAAACCATTTCATTACTCAGGAATATTCGTAACATGACGGTGAGGTTGGTCGCTGGTGTCAAAACATTTCCTTAACCAGGAATATTCGTAGCATGACGGTGAGGTTGGTCGCTGGTCTTTAATATTGACAACATTAGTTATGTTTTACAGCCTTGTTCAAGTCATGCTTTTAAAAGTCTGTTCCCTCTTTTCCCTCTAGTCTCCCCCTGATCATATGTTCAAGAATCCATCCATGGACCATGAATGTTTTTCTTTTCCCACTTCACAAAGTGCAGAGTTCTGACGATCTTGATTATTATTAATATATTCCTAAGTTAACATTAAAATCTATTGGATCTTATAGTGACTACTGAATGATAGTCAATCAATTATGATTTCATATCATTAAATTTTGTCCAGATGTAGACAATATATACATTGTGAGTAGCTTATGGCTATTTTGTTAAACTGATTACTGATGGTCATTAAAAATATCTAGGATTGCAACTTGAATTTCACTGTTGTTTGAATTTATGAAGAGGTTAGAACTATGCAATATCTTGCAGTCATTATTCTTATCTTCTTTTTAATATCTCCTACCTTTCTCTCTTATCTATCATCTTGTCATCTTCCTTCATCTCATTTCATCTCTCCCCTTCCTGTCGTCTCCCTCACCTCGCTCATATCTCCTTCAGCTTGCTATCATCGCCATTATTTTACTTTCGGCTTCCTCATCGTGATGTCTTCTCAATCAGGGCTATTTATATGGGACTTCATTATGTTTGTCTAATTGCTCTGTATGATGCATCACAATGTAGCTCAGTTATCAACTGCATTACCATCCAGTCCGACCTTCCATGATCCCAGATCCAACTCAGAGACATTACAGATATCCTCATCAGCATTTTCATTGTTATTGTAACCATTAGCTACAAAAAACAACATTTAATAACCACCTTATTATTTAACTTGTAATGCACTTCATTATTTCACCTGTAATCACCTTATTACCTAACATGCAGTGAACCTTGCAACCTCACCTGTTATGCAACATTAGTATTTTAAATATAACTTGCTGAACCTCATAAATCATGTAAAATATTAAGTTGAATAATTTACACACCTTCATAAGAAAGTGTATGTTTACTGTGATAAGTGAACACACCGCACACCAGAGTAACTCTTTACACTGATGTTTAGTGTGGTGAGTAAGCACAACTATATTACGTGTTATTTTAATGTTAACTATGGCGAGTGAGCTCAGTGAACACGTACCTAAAAAAATGGAGCTACACAAACGAAGGCGGAGTGAAGTAATGTGCCTGTGTTTGTGTGTGTTTCTGTGTATATGTGTGTGTGTGTGTGTGTACTCACCTAATTGTGGTTGCAGGAGTTAATTCATACCTGACCCCGCCTATTCACTGGCCGCTACTAGAACTTTTCTCCCTGCTCCGTGATATTCATCATACCTCTTTTTAAACCTATGTATGTTTCCTGCCTCCACTACTTCACTTTCCAGATTATTCCACTTCCTTACAACTCTATAACCAAAGATATACTTCTTACCATCCCTGTGATTCACCTGAATCTTCAACTTTCAACTGTGACCACTTGTTGCTGTGTCCCATCTCTGGAACATCCTATCTCTGTCCACCTTCTCGATTCCTCTCAGTATTTTGTGTTGTTGTCATATCCTCCCTTATCTCTCCTGTCCTCCAGTGTCGTCAGGTCGATTTCCCTTAACCTCTCCTCGTATAACAGACCACTCACTTCAGGGATTAGTCTTGTTGCAAACCTTTGCCCTTTAATTTTTTGAAGTGTTTGACCAGATGTGGGTTTCATACTAGTGCTGCATGCACCAATATGGGCCTGACGTACGCAATGTACAGAATTAATATTGGTAGAATTACCGACAATATGTTAAGTAAAATGACACAAATACAGCTAATGTGACATTTTATTGGGCAGCGTTTCGCTCTCCAGGAGCTTTGTCAAGCTGTTACAAACAATACATGGACACAGTGGGTATATATAGGCTCAGAGTGAGGTGTAGTACAAGTAGATACAGTAGTTATACATGTGGAAAATTCAGCTGGTACATGAGAAAGAAAGGTTACAAAAGCAATGGATGTGTAGCATAAAAAATAGGTTGGGAAAATGTATATGAATGGGTTTGGGAAGGTATGTTTCAGTGTCCCTTCTCTGTTACATAAGAACATAAGAAAGGAGGAACACTGCAGTAGGCCTGTTGGCCCAAACTGGGCATGTCCTTTTATGTAGTATGAATTATGTGATGGCAGGTTTACTGTTTTCAGGAGGATTCTCGCTAAGACTTCAGAGATGATGAAGCTGCCTTTGTTTTGTTTGTGTTAGTAACAACGATTAATGCTGATTCAAGGCATTTACTTTTCTGCGCAAATGCCATTACTACTACAGTTATTATTGTTTCGTCAGTATTGCTTTAGTTTCGACAATTATTTTTTCTAGATTTCAGTCACACAGCTTCTCCTACCTGCTTATTTTTACCTCTACTTCCGCTGCACTTGTGCTGCTTTCTTTTTCTATCACTGCTTCTATCACAAGTATTTTTAATTTCACTACTACTTCTACCAAAACTACTATCACTGCTACTTCTCCTATTACTACTACTACTACTAGTACCTCTACTACCACTATTACTATTACTACTAGTACTACTACCACCACTATTACTACTACTACTATTTCTTACAATTCTACTACTACTTCAAATTCTATTCCGTCCTTACTTCTTCCTCCTCCCTTTCTGTCGTCTGTCTTTCTCTGCTGTTTCCTGTTAAACTCTGTCTGGTTCTGATTTTTCTCTACTATTTCGCCATTACAACTACAATTACAACTACTATTACTACTACCACTGCTCCTGCTTTACCTCTGCTTCTATCTTACGCCTTCAACGAACACTACTACAACTACTACTACTACTACGTCTGTTTTCAGTATTATTAACTCTCCCTGCTTCCCTAGGCCTCTCTTGTGTAAATTCCGGTCTTCTTTTCTCATTACTTTCTAAGTGCGAGTTAATTGTGTACTCAATGTTATATTTACATGATCTTCAAGCAAATAAATATTTAACATGAACAAAAGGTGAATTTGTATAGGTAACTACAAATGAATGTGCAACGTGAACTGTACGTGAAAATGTAAATTTAACATGTAAATTTGTAAAGTGAATGTGTTTGATGAATTGAAGGTAAATGTGTCAGGCTTACTGCAGGTAAATGTGAAAGGTGAAGGATACGATACCATACAGGATGATGTAAAATGTGGAAAATGATAAACAGGCTAAGAAGCAAGGTTCAAAATGAAAAAAAAAATAAATTAAACTGTGAGTCACTTATAATGCCTAAAATGAAAAAAAAAGGATTAATGGAAGAATATGTACACGATAAAAACCATACCACGGGCGGGGTTAGAACCCGTGATCAGAGAGTCTCAAAACTCCAGACCGTCGCGTTAGCCACTGAACCAGCTAGCCACAATAAGATTCATCCAACTAGGCTCTACCCACGCCCGTGGTCTGGTTGGTTTGCAATCGTGTCATTACGATTTCGTGATACGCAAATAACCCGCACATAAAAGAGAGAAGCTTACGACGACGTTTCGGTCCGACTTGGACCATTGACAAAGTCACACTAACAGAGGTGGAGCAGGACGGCTATATATAGGCAGGAAGTAGTAGTAGTAGTAGTAGTAGTAGTAGTAGTAGTAGTAGTAGTAGTAGTAGTACAAGAATTGTATATAATACCGACAGGATGAAATTAAGACACATGCACAACACCCGGGCATCCCCATCGTAGACGTTTCGCCATCCAGCCAGCCACTGGATGGCGAAACGTCCACAACAAAGACAACCAGACGCCGCACATGTGTCTTAATCAGGAATTTTCTTAATTCTCTTGCAGTATACAGTATTGTTTAATTTAAACAATGGTGACGGAGAGTGCAGATGTGTCTACGAGAACGTGTACACATGTATGTATATATGTGTGTTGGTAGTAGAGTGTTTGTAGTGATGTATATGTGTACACATGTATGTATATATGTGTGTTCGTAGTAGTGTGTTTGTAGTGATGTATATGTGTACACATGTATGTATATATGTGTGTTGGTAGTAGTGTGTTTGTAGTGATGTATATGTGTACACATGTATGTATATATGTGTTAGTAGTGTGTTTGTAGTGATGTATATGTGTACACATGTATGTATATATGTGTGTTGGTAGTAGTGTGTTTGTAGTGATGTATATGTGAACACATGTATGTATATGTGTACACATGTATGTATATATGTGTGTTCGTAGTAGTGTGTTTGTAGTGATGTATATGTGTACACATGTATGTATATATGTGTGTTGGTAGTAGTGTGTTTGTAGTGATGTATATGTGTAGATGAAAGTGAAAAGTAAGCATCAGAAAATCTTGTATGATCTACATCACAATAAACATGAGCACAGTTCTGTAGTATAGCTGTCAGCTTGGCGGACTCTGCTGTCAGCCTTGCTGACTCTGCTGTCAACCTGACTGACTCTGTTGTCAGCCTGGCTGACTTTGGTGTCAGCTTGGCTGCCTCTGCTGTCAGCCTGGAGACTGCTGACAATACCAGGTAAAGTTTATGTCAGAATTATGATTACTGAAGTGATGATAAAGATAATATTGATAACATAGAAGAGTGACAGTTGAGAAAGTGAAGGTAATCTGTGGATCATGTGTAAACACTGAAATACTGAACTTAACAACACTTATATAAAGCAAAGTTGCACTTGGCTGTATTTATAGTTGTGGAAAAGTTATATGAGAGATGTTAGTAGAGTTACAAATGTACTTAATCTTAGGTAATGTTATGGTAGCTATAGTATTGAATTAAGTTATAATATGCAAGAAAGGCGGTAAAGATTTGTCCAAAAATATGGGTCTTAGATATTGTTGCTTGATGTCACTTGTGATCTTAGAGACGTGTGATGTCGCTGTACTTTGGTCAGAAGACAATATATATAAAGCAAGCCATCATGTAGACCAGATGTTAGTGTAAACACAACTTTATTAACATATTATGTTAAAACTCTGTACACACACACACACACACACACACACACACACACACACACACACACACACACACACACACACACACACACACACACACACACACACACACACACACACACACACACACACACACACACACACACACACACACACACACACACACATCTGCGACCTTCACATTCATTTACGAAACAAGAGAAACAGAGATTATTATATTTTTTTTAAAGTTTTCATGGAGGAGATTTAGAGATTCGCATTTGACACTCATCAATACACAATATGTGACACTCATACACAATATGTGACACTCATACACAATATGTGACACTCATACACAATATGTGACACTCATACACAATATGTGACACTCATGTGACACTCATACACAATATGTGACACTCATACACAATATGTGACACTCATACACAATATGTGACACTCATACACAATATGTGACACTCATACACAATATGTGACACTCATACACAATATGTGACACTCATACACAATATGTGACACTCATACACAATATGTGACACTCATACACAATATGTGACACTCATACACAGTCAGTGACACTCATACACATTACGTAAACATTGCACTTATTCTTACAAAATAACATGTACACATGACACACATACACAATAACACATAAGCATTACATTCATTCATTCATACATAAGAATATGTATACATGACACAGTCCTTCACTAGTGTCACAAACGTGTCGCGTCTTTATATATTTACATGTTTCACAAACAATGTCGTCAAAATACCGTAAACCAGCGTATAAATGTATGTAAAAATACATATATATGTGTATGTTTGTGCGCTTGTTAGTCTTTCAATGTCATATGAAAATGACCAATAAATAAATAAAAATGAAAACAGTGTAATATTTAATACAGTTTTGATGGAGGTGGAAAAGTTCTTCAACACTTGGACATTCATCTACATAAAATAAAACACTTACAAATACTTTTAAACTGATAAATAAGCAAGAAAATCTCGTACTTAGACTAAATTCATACTGTAATATAAAAGGATTTCCAAAATTTACGTTAATTAGCCTCTCGGAGGTGGCGGAACTGTGAGGCAGCTTGGTGGCGTCTAGCTGACCTACGGTCGCGGCTGTCTTGGTGGGTGTAATTACTGGACGCAGTTTTCTGTGTGTGTCACCTCCAGTAATTCCACCCACCTGGACAGTCTCTACCGTAGACCAGCTAGACAAGACCAAGTTTCCATGCAGCGAGGTCACTGAAGGTGGCAACCGCTGACTCTGGGGAAGTGGGGAAGGGAGTCCACCTGAGGTGAACTCCTGGAGAGATCGGGGAAGGCACCGCTGACTCTGGGGAAGTGGGGAAGGGAGTCCACTGAGGTGACATAAGTGGACTCCTGGAGACACTGATCCGGGGAAGGCACCGCTGACTCTGGGGAAAGTGGGTGACATAAAGGGAGTCCGGGGAAGGCACCGCTGACTCTGGGGAAGTGGGGAAGGGAGTCCACCTGAGGTGACACAAGTAGACTCCTGGAGACACTGATCCGGGGAAGGCACCGCCGACCTTAGGTAAGTGGGGAACGGAAGACATCCGGAGCGAGCGGATGGATTCCTGGATTCATAAACTTGGGGAAGGTTGTGGTTGAGGCTGACCTTGTGTAAGTGGGGAAGGGGAGACATCCGGAGCGAGCGGATGGATTCCTGGATACATGAACCTGGGGAAGGCATGAATACATGCAGTTGAGGCTGACCTTGTGTAAGTGGGGAAGGGAAGATATCCGGCGGTAGACGGAAGGATTCCTGGATACATGATCCTGGGGAAGGCATGAATACATGCAGTTGAGGCTGACCTTGGGTAAGTGGGGAAGGGGAGACATCCGGCGGTAGACGGATGGATTCCTGGATACATGAACCTGGGGAAGGCATGAATACATGCAGTTGAGGCTGACCTTGGGTAAGTGGGGAAGGGGAGACATCCGGAGCGAGCGGATGGATTCCTGGATACATGAACCTGGGGAAGGCATGAATACATGCAGTTGAGGCTGACCTTGGGTAAGTGGGGAAGGGGAGACATCCGGAGCGAGCGGATGGATTCCTGGATACATGAACCTGGGGAAGGCATGAATACATGCAGTTGAGGCTGACCTTGGGTAAGTGGGGAAGGGGAGACATCCGGCGGTAGACGGATGGATTCCTGGATACATGATCCTAAGGAAAGCAAGAATACCGCTGACTCTGAGGAAGTGGGGAAGGGAGTCCACTCAGGTGACACAAGTAGACTCCTGGAGACACTGATCCGGGGAAGGCACCGCCGACCTTAGGTAAGTGGGGAAGGGAAGACATCCGGGAGCGAGCGGATGGATTCCTGGATTCATAAACTTGGGGAAGGTTGTGGTTGAGGCTGACCTTGTGTAAGTGGGGAAGGGGAGACATCCGGAGCGAGCGGATGGATTCCTGGATACATGAACCTGGGGAAGGCATGAATACATGCAGTTGAGGCTGACCCTCCGGAGCGAGCGGATGGATTCCTGGATACATGAACCTGGGGAAGGAATACATGAAGTTGAGGCTGACCTTGGGTAAGTGGGGAAGGGGAGACATCCGGCGGTAGACGGATGGATTCCTGGATACATGATCCTAAGGAAAGCAAGAATACCGCTGACTCAGAGGAAGTGGGGAAGGGAGTCCACTCAGGTGACACAAGCAGACTCCTGGAGACACTGATCCGGGGAAGGCACCGCCGACCTTAGGTAAGTGGGGAAGGGAAGACATCCGGGAGCGAACGGATGGATTCCTGGATTCATGAACTTGGGGAAGGTTGTGGTTGAGGCTGACCTTGGGTAAGTGGGGAAGGGGAGACATCCGGGAGCGAACGGATGGATTCCTGGACACATGAACCTGGGGAAGGCTGAGGCTGGAAGGCAGAGAGAGAGAGAGAGAGAGAGGCGAGGCTGACCTTAGGGAACTGAGAAAGGGGAGACATCCGGGGGCCCACGGATGGATTCCTGGACACATGAACCTGGGGAAGGCGAGGGGGGGGGGACCTTAAAGACGAACCACTGGCCTCCACGTGGCAAGGTCTGGTAACTCAGAGATAACTCTGAGGCTGACAGTGGTCGCAAATAATTTTATTGTTATTATTATTATTACTATTCATAATTCAAGATTTGGATTCATGATTTGGATTCAAAAGCGTCGACCTCAACAGTAGCTATTGTGGTCTTATTCCCACTCCAGCCTCCCTGACAGTAGCCACGGTGATGTTATTCCCACTCCAGCCTCCCTGACAGTAGCCACGGTGATGTTATTCCCACTCCAGCCTCCCTGACAGTAGCCACGGTGATGTTATTCCCACTCCAGCCTCCCTGACAGTAGCCAGCCTACCTGACAGTAGCCACGGTACGGTTATTCCCACTCCAGCCTCCCTGACAGTAGCCACGGTTATGTTATTCCCACTCCACGGCGATGTTATTCCCACTCCTCCCTCCCTGACAGTAGCCACGGTGATGTTATTCCCACTCCTCCCTCCCTGACAGTAACCACGGTGATGTTATTCCCACTCCTCCCTCCCTGACAGTAACCACGGTGATGTTATTCCCACTCCTCCCTCCCTGACAGTAACCACGGTGATGTTACAGTAGCCACGGTGATGTTATTCCCACTCCAGCCTCCCTGACATTCCCACTCCAGCCACCCTGACAGTAGCCACGGTGATGTTATTCCCACTCCAGCCTCCCTGACAGTAGCCACGGTGGTGTTGTTATTCCCACTCTCCCTGACAGTACCACTGTACTCCTCCCTCTCTTCTGTGTTTCTTTGCTTACTCTTCTGTTATTGTACTCTTCTGTGTTACTGTACTGTCCTGATCTTCTGTGTTACTGTACTGATCTTTTGTGTTACTGTACTGTACTCTTCTGTGTTACTGTACTGTACTGATCTTCTGTGTTACTGTACTGATCTTCTGTGTTACTGTACTGTACTGATCTTCTGTGTTACTACTGTACTGATCTTCTGTGGTACTGTACTGTACTGATCTTTTGTGTTACTTTACTGATCTTTTGTGTTACTGTACTGATGTGTGTTACTGTGCTGTACTGTTCTTGTATGTTACTGTACTGATCTTGTGTTACTTTACTGTGACAAGTGTTGAAGACTGAGCACATCTGTTTCTAACTCTCAGTCAGTTAGTATATATTTTGATAGAATTACCGACAATATGTAAAGTAAAAGGACACAAGTGCAACTAATGTGACATTTTATTGTGGCAATTTTATTGTGACATTTTATTGTGACATTTTATTGTTTCGCTCTCCAGGAGCTTTGTCAAGCCGTTACAAACAGTACATGGACACAGATGGTATATATAGGCTTAGAGTGAGGTGTGATTGCAGGTGGTAGTAGTAGTAGTAATATAATATTGCAGGTGGTAGTAGTAGTAGTAATATAATATTGCAGGTGGTAGTAGTAGTAGTAATATAATATTGCAGGTGGTAGTAGTAGTAGTAATATAATATTGCAGGTGGTAGTAGTAGTAGTAATATAATATTGCAGGTGGTAGTAGTAGTAGTAATATAATATTGCAGGTGGTAGTAGTAGTATAATATTGCAGGTGGTAGTAGTAGTAGTAATATAATATTGCAGGTGGTAGTAGTAGTAGT
Source organism: Cherax quadricarinatus (assembly GCF_038502225.1). Lineage (NCBI taxonomy): Eukaryota > Metazoa > Arthropoda > Malacostraca > Decapoda > Parastacidae > Cherax > Cherax quadricarinatus. The sequence goes on from NW_027195303.1 coordinate 44,070, forward strand.
AATATAATATTGCAGGTGGTAGTAGTAGTAGTAATATAATATTGTAGGTGGTAGTAGTAGTAGTAATATAATATTGCAGGTGGTAGTAGTAGTAGTAATATAATATTGCAGGTGGTAGTAGTAGTAGTAATATAATATTGCAGGTGGTAGTAGTAGTAGTAATATAATATTGCAGGTGGTAGTAGTAGTAGTAATATAATATTGCAGGTGGTAGTAGTAGTAGTAATATAATATTGCAGTAGTATTGCAGGTGGTAGTAGTAGTAGTAATATAATATTAGTAGTAGTAGTAATATAATATTGAAGGTGGTAGTAGTAGTAGTAATATAATATTGAAGGTGGTAGTAGTAGTAGTAATATAATATTGCAGGTGGTAGTAGTAGTAGTAATATAATATTGCAGGTGGTAGTAGTAGTAGTAATATAATATTGCAGGTAGTAGTAGTAATATAATATTAGTAGTAGTAGTAGTAATATAATATTGCAGGTGGTAGTAGTAGTAGTAATATAATATTGCAGGTGGTGGTAGTAGTAGTAGTAATATAATATTGCAGTAGTAGTAGTAGTAATATAATATTGCAGGTAGTAATATAATATTGTAGGTGGTAGTAGTAGTAGTACTAGCAGTGGTAATAGCAGTAGTACTAGCAGTGGTAGTAGTAGTAGTAATATAATATTGCAGGTGGTAGTAGTAGTAGTAATATAATATTGCAGGTGGTAGTAGTAGTAGTAATATAATATTGCAGGTGGTAGTAGTAGTAGTAATATAATATGGTAGAACAATTAACTTGCAATTAGCTTTTATATCCATTTACTCATGTGCAATTTAATTGTTCTACCACTAGTATTGCACCTCACTCTAAGCCTATATATATCCTCTGTGTCTATGTACTGTTTGTAACGGCTTGACAAAGCTCCTGGAGAGCGAAACGT